>NC_140743.1:0-7500 GCF_050655825.1 Lonchura striata | reverse complement strand
TAGGGTTAGGGTTAGGGTTAGGGTTAGGGTTAGGGTTAGGGTTAGGGTTAGGGTTAGGGTTAGGGTTAGGGTTAGGGTTAGGGTTAGGGTTAGGGTTAGGGTTAGGGTTAGGGTTAGGGTTAGGGTTAGGGTTAGGGTTAGGGTTAGGGTTAGGGTTAGGGTTAGGGTTAGGGTTAGGGTTAGGGTTAGGGTTAGGGTTAGGGTTAGGGTTAGGGTTAGGGTTAGGGTTAGGGTTAGGGTTAGGGTTAGGGTTAGGGTTAGGGTTAGGGTTAGGGTTAGGGTTAGGGTTAGGGTTAGGGTTAGGGTTAGGGTTAGGGTTAGGGTTAGGGTTAGGGTTAGGGTTAGGGTTAGGGTTAGGGTTAGGGTTAGGGTTAGGGTTAGGGTTAGGGTTAGGGTTAGGGTTAGGGTTAGGGTTAGGGTTAGGGTTAGGGTTAGGGTTAGGGTTAGGGTTAGGGTTAGGGTTAGGGTTAGGGTTAGGGTTAGGGTTAGGGTTAGGGTTAGGGTTAGGGTTAGGGTTAGGGTTAGGGTTAGGGTTAGGGTTAGGGTTAGGGTTAGGGTTAGGGTTAGGGTTAGGGTTAGGGTTAGGGTTAGGGTTAGGGTTAGGGTTAGGGTTAGGGTTAGGGTTAGGGTTAGGGTTAGGGTTAGGGTTAGGGTTAGGGTTAGGGTTAGGGTTAGGGTTAGGGTTAGGGTTAGGGTTAGGGTTAGGGTTAGGGTTAGGGTTAGGGTTAGGGTTAGGGTTAGGGTTAGGGTTAGGGTTAGGGTTAGGGTTAGGGTTAGGGTTAGGGTTAGGGTTAGGGTTAGGGTTAGGGTTAGGGTTAGGGTTAGGGTTAGGGTTAGGGTTAGGGTTAGGGTTAGGGTTAGGGTTAGGGTTAGGGTTAGGGTTAGGGTTAGGGTTAGGGTTAGGGTTAGGGTTAGGGTTAGGGTTAGGGTTAGGGTTAGGGTTAGGGTTAGGGTTAGGGTTAGGGTTAGGGTTAGGGTTAGGGTTAGGGTTAGGGTTAGGGTTAGGGTTAGGGTTAGGGTTAGGGTTAGGGTTAGGGTTAGGGTTAGGGTTAGGGTTAGGGTTAGGGTTAGGGTTAGGGTTAGGGTTAGGGTTAGGGTTAGGGTTAGGGTTAGGGTTAGGGTTAGGGTTAGGGTTAGGGTTAGGGTTAGGGTTAGGGTTAGGGTTAGGGTTAGGGTTAGGGTTAGGGTTAGGGTTAGGGTTAGGGTTAGGGTTAGGGTTAGGGTTAGGGTTAGGGTTAGGGTTAGGGTTAGGGTTAGGGTTAGGGTTAGGGTTAGGGTTAGGGTTAGGGTTAGGGTTAGGGTTAGGGTTAGGGTTAGGGTTAGGGTTAGGGTTAGGGTTAGGGTTAGGGTTAGGGTTAGGGTTAGGGTTAGGGTTAGGGTTAGGGTTAGGGTTAGGGTTAGGGTTAGGGTTAGGGTTAGGGTTAGGGTTAGGGTTAGGGTTAGGGTTAGGGTTAGGGTTAGGGTTAGGGTTAGGGTTAGGGTTAGGGTTAGGGTTAGGGTTAGGGTTAGGGTTAGGGTTAGGGTTAGGGTTAGGGTTAGGGTTAGGGTTAGGGTTAGGGTTAGGGTTAGGGTTAGGGTTAGGGTTAGGGTTAGGGTTAGGGTTAGGGTTAGGGTTAGGGTTAGGGTTAGGGTTAGGGTTAGGGTTAGGGTTAGGGTTAGGGTTAGGGTTAGGGTTAGGGTTAGGGTTAGGGTTAGGGTTAGGGTTAGGGTTAGGGTTAGGGTTAGGGTTAGGGTTAGGGTTAGGGTTAGGGTTAGGGTTAGGGTTAGGGTTAGGGTTAGGGTTAGGGTTAGGGTTAGGGTTAGGGTTAGGGTTAGGGTTAGGGTTAGGGTTAGGGTTAGGGTTAGGGTTAGGGTTAGGGTTAGGGTTAGGGTTAGGGTTAGGGTTAGGGTTAGGGTTAGGGTTAGGGTTAGGGTTAGGGTTAGGGTTAGGGTTAGGGTTAGGGTTAGGGTTAGGGTTAGGGTTAGGGTTAGGGTTAGGGTTAGGGTTAGGGTTAGGGTTAGGGTTAGGGTTAGGGTTAGGGTTAGGGTTAGGGTTAGGGTTAGGGTTAGGGTTAGGGTTAGGGTTAGGGTTAGGGTTAGGGTTAGGGTTAGGGTTAGGGTTAGGGTTAGGGTTAGGGTTAGGGTTAGGGTTAGGGTTAGGGTTAGGGTTAGGGTTAGGGTTAGGGTTAGGGTTAGGGTTAGGGTTAGGGTTAGGGTTAGGGTTAGGGTTAGGGTTAGGGTTAGGGTTAGGGTTAGGGTTAGGGTTAGGGTTAGGGTTAGGGTTAGGGTTAGGGTTAGGGTTAGGGTTAGGGTTAGGGTTAGGGTTAGGGTTAGGGTTAGGGTTAGGGTTAGGGTTAGGGTTAGGGTTAGGGTTAGGGTTAGGGTTAGGGTTAGGGTTAGGGTTAGGGTTAGGGTTAGGGTTAGGGTTAGGGTTAGGGTTAGGGTTAGGGTTAGGGTTAGGGTTAGGGTTAGGGTTAGGGTTAGGGTTAGGGTTAGGGTTAGGGTTAGGGTTAGGGTTAGGGTTAGGGTTAGGGTTAGGGTTAGGGTTAGGGTTAGGGTTAGGGTTAGGGTTAGGGTTAGGGTTAGGGTTAGGGTTAGGGTTAGGGTTAGGGTTAGGGTTAGGGTTAGGGTTAGGGTTAGGGTTAGGGTTAGGGTTAGGGTTAGGGTTAGGGTTAGGGTTAGGGTTAGGGTTAGGGTTAGGGTTAGGGTTAGGGTTAGGGTTAGGGTTAGGGTTAGGGTTAGGGTTAGGGTTAGGGTTAGGGTTAGGGTTAGGGTTAGGGTTAGGGTTAGGGTTAGGGTTAGGGTTAGGGTTAGGGTTAGGGTTAGGGTTAGGGTTAGGGTTAGGGTTAGGGTTAGGGTTAGGGTTAGGGTTAGGGTTAGGGTTAGGGTTAGGGTTAGGGTTAGGGTTAGGGTTAGGGTTAGGGTTAGGGTTAGGGTTAGGGTTAGGGTTAGGGTTAGGGTTAGGGTTAGGGTTAGGGTTAGGGTTAGGGTTAGGGTTAGGGTTAGGGTTAGGGTTAGGGTTAGGGTTAGGGTTAGGGTTAGGGTTAGGGTTAGGGTTAGGGTTAGGGTTAGGGTTAGGGTTAGGGTTAGGGTTAGGGTTAGGGTTAGGGTTAGGGTTAGGGTTAGGGTTAGGGTTAGGGTTAGGGTTAGGGTTAGGGTTAGGGTTAGGGTTAGGGTTAGGGTTAGGGTTAGGGTTAGGGTTAGGGTTAGGGTTAGGGTTAGGGTTAGGGTTAGGGTTAGGGTTAGGGTTAGGGTTAGGGTTAGGGTTAGGGTTAGGGTTAGGGTTAGGGTTAGGGTTAGGGTTAGGGTTAGGGTTAGGGTTAGGGTTAGGGTTAGGGTTAGGGTTAGGGTTAGGGTTAGGGTTAGGGTTAGGGTTAGGGTTAGGGTTAGGGTTAGGGTTAGGGTTAGGGTTAGGGTTAGGGTTAGGGTTAGGGTTAGGGTTAGGGTTAGGGTTAGGGTTAGGGTTAGGGTTAGGGTTAGGGTTAGGGTTAGGGTTAGGGTTAGGGTTAGGGTTAGGGTTAGGGTTAGGGTTAGGGTTAGGGTTAGGGTTAGGGTTAGGGTTAGGGTTAGGGTTAGGGTTAGGGTTAGGGTTAGGGTTAGGGTTAGGGTTAGGGTTAGGGTTAGGGTTAGGGTTAGGGTTAGGGTTAGGGTTAGGGTTAGGGTTAGGGTTAGGGTTAGGGTTAGGGTTAGGGTTAGGGTTAGGGTTAGGGTTAGGGTTAGGGTTAGGGTTAGGGTTAGGGTTAGGGTTAGGGTTAGGGTTAGGGTTAGGGTTAGGGTTAGGGTTAGGGTTAGGGTTAGGGTTAGGGTTAGGGTTAGGGTTAGGGTTAGGGTTAGGGTTAGGGTTAGGGTTAGGGTTAGGGTTAGGGTTAGGGTTAGGGTTAGGGTTAGGGTTAGGGTTAGGGTTAGGGTTAGGGTTAGGGTTAGGGTTAGGGTTAGGGTTAGGGTTAGGGTTAGGGTTAGGGTTAGGGTTAGGGTTAGGGTTAGGGTTAGGGTTAGGGTTAGGGTTAGGGTTAGGGTTAGGGTTAGGGTTAGGGTTAGGGTTAGGGTTAGGGTTAGGGTTAGGGTTAGGGTTAGGGTTAGGGTTAGGGTTAGGGTTAGGGTTAGGGTTAGGGTTAGGGTTAGGGTTAGGGTTAGGGTTAGGGTTAGGGTTAGGGTTAGGGTTAGGGTTAGGGTTAGGGTTAGGGTTAGGGTTAGGGTTAGGGTTAGGGTTAGGGTTAGGGTTAGGGTTAGGGTTAGGGTTAGGGTTAGGGTTAGGGTTAGGGTTAGGGTTAGGGTTAGGGTTAGGGTTAGGGTTAGGGTTAGGGTTAGGGTTAGGGTTAGGGTTAGGGTTAGGGTTAGGGTTAGGGTTAGGGTTAGGGTTAGGGTTAGGGTTAGGGTTAGGGTTAGGGTTAGGGTTAGGGTTAGGGTTAGGGTTAGGGTTAGGGTTAGGGTTAGGGTTAGGGTTAGGGTTAGGGTTAGGGTTAGGGTTAGGGTTAGGGTTAGGGTTAGGGTTAGGGTTAGGGTTAGGGTTAGGGTTAGGGTTAGGGTTAGGGTTAGGGTTAGGGTTAGGGTTAGGGTTAGGGTTAGGGTTAGGGTTAGGGTTAGGGTTAGGGTTAGGGTTAGGGTTAGGGTTAGGGTTAGGGTTAGGGTTAGGGTTAGGGTTAGGGTTAGGGTTAGGGTTAGGGTTAGGGTTAGGGTTAGGGTTAGGGTTAGGGTTAGGGTTAGGGTTAGGGTTAGGGTTAGGGTTAGGGTTAGGGTTAGGGTTAGGGTTAGGGTTAGGGTTAGGGTTAGGGTTAGGGTTAGGGTTAGGGTTAGGGTTAGGGTTAGGGTTAGGGTTAGGGTTAGGGTTAGGGTTAGGGTTAGGGTTAGGGTTAGGGTTAGGGTTAGGGTTAGGGTTAGGGTTAGGGTTAGGGTTAGGGTTAGGGTTAGGGTTAGGGTTAGGGTTAGGGTTAGGGTTAGGGTTAGGGTTAGGGTTAGGGTTAGGGTTAGGGTTAGGGTTAGGGTTAGGGTTAGGGTTAGGGTTAGGGTTAGGGTTAGGGTTAGGGTTAGGGTTAGGGTTAGGGTTAGGGTTAGGGTTAGGGTTAGGGTTAGGGTTAGGGTTAGGGTTAGGGTTAGGGTTAGGGTTAGGGTTAGGGTTAGGGTTAGGGTTAGGGTTAGGGTTAGGGTTAGGGTTAGGGTTAGGGTTAGGGTTAGGGTTAGGGTTAGGGTTAGGGTTAGGGTTAGGGTTAGGGTTAGGGTTAGGGTTAGGGTTAGGGTTAGGGTTAGGGTTAGGGTTAGGGTTAGGGTTAGGGTTAGGGTTAGGGTTAGGGTTAGGGTTAGGGTTAGGGTTAGGGTTAGGGTTAGGGTTAGGGTTAGGGTTAGGGTTAGGGTTAGGGTTAGGGTTAGGGTTAGGGTTAGGGTTAGGGTTAGGGTTAGGGTTAGGGTTAGGGTTAGGGTTAGGGTTAGGGTTAGGGTTAGGGTTAGGGTTAGGGTTAGGGTTAGGGTTAGGGTTAGGGTTAGGGTTAGGGTTAGGGTTAGGGTTAGGGTTAGGGTTAGGGTTAGGGTTAGGGTTAGGGTTAGGGTTAGGGTTAGGGTTAGGGTTAGGGTTAGGGTTAGGGTTAGGGTTAGGGTTAGGGTTAGGGTTAGGGTTAGGGTTAGGGTTAGGGTTAGGGTTAGGGTTAGGGTTAGGGTTAGGGTTAGGGTTAGGGTTAGGGTTAGGGTTAGGGTTAGGGTTAGGGTTAGGGTTAGGGTTAGGGTTAGGGTTAGGGTTAGGGTTAGGGTTAGGGTTAGGGTTAGGGTTAGGGTTAGGGTTAGGGTTAGGGTTAGGGTTAGGGTTAGGGTTAGGGTTAGGGTTAGGGTTAGGGTTAGGGTTAGGGTTAGGGTTAGGGTTAGGGTTAGGGTTAGGGTTAGGGTTAGGGTTAGGGTTAGGGTTAGGGTTAGGGTTAGGGTTAGGGTTAGGGTTAGGGTTAGGGTTAGGGTTAGGGTTAGGGTTAGGGTTAGGGTTAGGGTTAGGGTTAGGGTTAGGGTTAGGGTTAGGGTTAGGGTTAGGGTTAGGGTTAGGGTTAGGGTTAGGGTTAGGGTTAGGGTTAGGGTTAGGGTTAGGGTTAGGGTTAGGGTTAGGGTTAGGGTTAGGGTTAGGGTTAGGGTTAGGGTTAGGGTTAGGGTTAGGGTTAGGGTTAGGGTTAGGGTTAGGGTTAGGGTTAGGGTTAGGGTTAGGGTTAGGGTTAGGGTTAGGGTTAGGGTTAGGGTTAGGGTTAGGGTTAGGGTTAGGGTTAGGGTTAGGGTTAGGGTTAGGGTTAGGGTTAGGGTTAGGGTTAGGGTTAGGGTTAGGGTTAGGGTTAGGGTTAGGGTTAGGGTTAGGGTTAGGGTTAGGGTTAGGGTTAGGGTTAGGGTTAGGGTTAGGGTTAGGGTTAGGGTTAGGGTTAGGGTTAGGGTTAGGGTTAGGGTTAGGGTTAGGGTTAGGGTTAGGGTTAGGGTTAGGGTTAGGGTTAGGGTTAGGGTTAGGGTTAGGGTTAGGGTTAGGGTTAGGGTTAGGGTTAGGGTTAGGGTTAGGGTTAGGGTTAGGGTTAGGGTTAGGGTTAGGGTTAGGGTTAGGGTTAGGGTTAGGGTTAGGGTTAGGGTTAGGGTTAGGGTTAGGGTTAGGGTTAGGGTTAGGGTTAGGGTTAGGGTTAGGGTTAGGGTTAGGGTTAGGGTTAGGGTTAGGGTTAGGGTTAGGGTTAGGGTTAGGGTTAGGGTTAGGGTTAGGGTTAGGGTTAGGGTTAGGGTTAGGGTTAGGGTTAGGGTTAGGGTTAGGGTTAGGGTTAGGGTTAGGGTTAGGGTTAGGGTTAGGGTTAGGGTTAGGGTTAGGGTTAGGGTTAGGGTTAGGGTTAGGGTTAGGGTTAGGGTTAGGGTTAGGGTTAGGGTTAGGGTTAGGGTTAGGGTTAGGGTTAGGGTTAGGGTTAGGGTTAGGGTTAGGGTTAGGGTTAGGGTTAGGGTTAGGGTTAGGGTTAGGGTTAGGGTTAGGGTTAGGGTTAGGGTTAGGGTTAGGGTTAGGGTTAGGGTTAGGGTTAGGGTTAGGGTTAGGGTTAGGGTTAGGGTTAGGGTTAGGGTTAGGGTTAGGGTTAGGGTTAGGGTTAGGGTTAGGGTTAGGGTTAGGGTTAGGGTTAGGGTTAGGGTTAGGGTTAGGGTTAGGGTTAGGGTTAGGGTTAGGGTTAGGGTTAGGGTTAGGGTTAGGGTTAGGGTTAGGGTTAGGGTTAGGGTTAGGGTTAGGGTTAGGGTTAGGGTTAGGGTTAGGGTTAGGGTTAGGGTTAGGGTTAGGGTTAGGGTTAGGGTTAGGGTTAGGGTTAGGGTTAGGGTTAGGGTTAGGGTTAGGGTTAGGGTTAGGGTTAGGGTTAGGGTTAGGGTTAGGGTTAGGGTTAGGGTTAGGGTTAGGGTTAGGGTTAGGGTTAGGGTTAGGGTTAGGGTTAGGGTTAGGGTTAGGGTTAGGGTTAGGGTTAGGGTTAGGGTTAGGGTTAGGGTTAGGGTTAGGGTTAGGGTTAGGGTTAGGGTTAGGGTTAGGGTTAGGGTTAGGGTTAGGGTTAGGGT
>NC_140742.1:22137500-22155750 GCF_050655825.1 Lonchura striata | reverse complement strand
ACCCTAACCCTAACCCTAACCCTAACCCTAACCCTAACCCTAACCCTAACCCTAACCCTAACCCTAACCCTAACCCTAACCCTAACCCTAACCCTAACCCTAACCCTAACCCTAACCCTAACCCTAACCCTAACCCTAACCCTAACCCTAACCCTAACCCTAACCCTAACCCTAACCCTAACCCTAACCCTAACCCTAACCCTAACCCTAACCCTAACCCTAACCCTAACCCTAACCCTAACCCTAACCCTAACCCTAACCCTAACCCTAACCCTAACCCTAACCCTAACCCTAACCCTAACCCTAACCCTAAACCCCATCGACTAAACCCTAACCCTAACCCTAACCCTAACCCTAACCCTAACCCTAACCCTAACCCTAACCCTAACCCTAACCCTAACCCTAACCCTAACCCTAACCCTAACCCTAACCCTAACCCTAACCCTAACCCTAACCCTAACCCTAACCCTAACCCTAACCCTAACCCTAACCCTAACCCTAACCCTAACCCTAACCCTAACCCTAACCCTAACCCTAACCCTAACCCTAACCCTAACCCTAACCCTAACCCTAACCCTAACCCTAACCCTAACCCTAACCCTAACCCTAACCCTAACCCTAACCCTAACCCTAACCCTAACCCTAACCCTAACCCTAACCCTAACCCTAACCCTAACCCTAACCCTAACCCTAACCCTAACCCTAACCCTAACCCTAACCCTAACCCTAACCCTAACCCTAACCCTAACCCTAACCCTAACCCTAACCCTAACCCTAACCCTAACCCTAACCCTAACCCTAACCCTAACCCTAACCCTAACCCTAACCCTAACCCTAACCCTAACCCTAACCCTAACCCTAACCCTAACCCTAACCCTAACCCTAACCCTAACCCTAACCCTAACCCTAACCCTAACCCTAACCCTAACCCTAACCCTAACCCTAACCCTAACCCTAACCCTAACCCTAACCCTAACCCTAACCCTAACCCTAACCCTAACCCTAACCCTAACCCTAACCCTAACCCTAACCCTAACCCTAACCCTAACCCTAACCCTAACCCTAACCCTAACCCTAACCCTAACCCTAACCCTAACCCTAACCCTAACCCTAACCCTAACCCTAACCCTAACCCTAACCCTAACCCTAACCCTAACCCTAACCCTAACCCTAACCCTAACCCTAACCCTAACCCTAACCCTAACCCTAACCCTAACCCTAACCCTAACCCTAACCCTAACCCTAACCCTAACCCTAACCCTAACCCTAACCCTAACCCTAACCCTAACCCTAACCCTAACCCTAACCCTAACCCTAACCCTAACCCTAACCCTAACCCTAACCCTAACCCTAACCCTAACCCTAACCCTAACCCTAACCCTAACCCTAACCCTAACCCTAACCCTAACCCTAACCCTAACCCTAACCCTAACCCTAACCCTAACCCTAACCCTAACCCTAACCCTAACCCTAACCCTAACCCTAACCCTAACCCTAACCCTAACCCTAACCCTAACCCTAACCCTAACCCTAACCCTAACCCTAACCCTAACCCTAACCCTAACCCTAACCCTAACCCTAACCCTAACCCTAACCCTAACCCTAACCCTAACCCTAACCCTAACCCTAACCCTAACCCTAACCCTAACCCTAACCCTAACCCTAACCCTAACCCTAACCCTAACCCTAACCCTAACCCTAACCCTAACCCTAACCCTAACCCTAACCCTAACCCTAACCCTAACCCTAACCCTAACCCTAACCCTAACCCTAACCCTAACCCTAACCCTAACCCTAACCCTAACCCTAACCCTAACCCTAACCCTAACCCTAACCCTAACCCTAACCCTAACCCTAACCCTAACCCTAACCCTAACCCTAACCCTAACCCTAACCCTAACCCTAACCCTAACCCTAACCCTAACCCTAACCCTAACCCTAACCCTAACCCTAACCCTAACCCTAACCCTAACCCTAACCCTAACCCTAACCCTAACCCTAACCCTAACCCTAACCCTAACCCTAACCCTAACCCTAACCCTAACCCTAACCCTAACCCTAACCCTAACCCTAACCCTAACCCTAACCCTAACCCTAACCCTAACCCTAACCCTAACCCTAACCCTAACCCTAACCCTAACCCTAACCCTAACCCTAACCCTAACCCTAACCCTAACCCTAACCCTAACCCTAACCCTAACCCTAACCCTAACCCTAACCCTAACCCTAACCCTAACCCTAACCCTAACCCTAACCCTAACCCTAACCCTAACCCTAACCCTAACCCTAACCCTAACCCTAACCCTAACCCTAACCCTAACCCTAACCCTAACCCTAACCCTAACCCTAACCCTAACCCTAACCCTAACCCTAACCCTAACCCTAACCCTAACCCTAACCCTAACCCTAACCCTAACCCTAACCCTAACCCTAACCCTAACCCTAACCCTAACCCTAACCCTAACCCTAACCCTAACCCTAACCCTAACCCTAACCCTAACCCTAACCCTAACCCTAACCCTAACCCTAACCCTAACCCTAACCCTAACCCTAACCCTAACCCTAACCCTAACCCTAACCCTAACCCTAACCCTAACCCTAACCCTAACCCTAACCCTAACCCTAACCCTAACCCTAACCCTAACCCTAACCCTAACCCTAACCCTAACCCTAACCCTAACCCTAACCCTAACCCTAACCCTAACCCTAACCCTAACCCTAACCCTAACCCTAACCCTAACCCTAACCCTAACCCTAACCCTAACCCTAACCCTAACCCTAACCCTAACCCTAACCCTAACCCTAACCCTAACCCTAACCCTAACCCTAACCCTAACCCTAACCCTAACCCTAACCCTAACCCTAACCCTAACCCTAACCCTAACCCTAACCCTAACCCTAACCCTAACCCTAACCCTAACCCTAACCCTAACCCTAACCCTAACCCTAACCCTAACCCTAACCCTAACCCTAACCCTAACCCTAACCCTAACCCTAACCCTAACCCTAACCCTAACCCTAACCCTAACCCTAACCCTAACCCTAACCCTAACCCTAACCCTAACCCTAACCCTAACCCTAACCCTAACCCTAACCCTAACCCTAACCCTAACCCTAACCCTAACCCTAACCCTAACCCTAACCCTAACCCTAACCCTAACCCTAACCCTAACCCTAACCCTAACCCTAACCCTAACCCTAACCCTAACCCTAACCCTAACCCTAACCCTAACCCTAACCCTAACCCTAACCCTAACCCTAACCCTAACCCTAACCCTAACCCTAACCCTAACCCTAACCCTAACCCTAACCCTAACCCTAACCCTAACCCTAACCCTAACCCTAACCCTAACCCTAACCCTAACCCTAACCCTAACCCTAACCCTAACCCTAACCCTAACCCTAACCCTAACCCTAACCCTAACCCTAACCCTAACCCTAACCCTAACCCTAACCCTAACCCTAACCCTAACCCTAACCCTAACCCTAACCCTAACCCTAACCCTAACCCTAACCCTAACCCTAACCCTAACCCTAACCCTAACCCTAACCCTAACCCTAACCCTAACCCTAACCCTAACCCTAACCCTAACCCTAACCCTAACCCTAACCCTAACCCTAACCCTAACCCTAACCCTAACCCTAACCCTAACCCTAACCCTAACCCTAACCCTAACCCTAACCCTAACCCTAACCCTAACCCTAACCCTAACCCTAACCCTAACCCTAACCCTAACCCTAACCCTAACCCTAACCCTAACCCTAACCCTAACCCTAACCCTAACCCTAACCCTAACCCTAACCCTAACCCTAACCCTAACCCTAACCCTAACCCTAACCCTAACCCTAACCCTAACCCTAACCCTAACCCTAACCCTAACCCTAACCCTAACCCTAACCCTAACCCTAACCCTAACCCTAACCCTAACCCTAACCCTAACCCTAACCCTAACCCTAACCCTAACCCTAACCCTAACCCTAACCCTAACCCTAACCCTAACCCTAACCCTAACCCTAACCCTAACCCTAACCCTAACCCTAACCCTAACCCTAACCCTAACCCTAACCCTAACCCTAACCCTAACCCTAACCCTAACCCTAACCCTAACCCTAACCCTAACCCTAACCCTAACCCTAACCCTAACCCTAACCCTAACCCTAACCCTAACCCTAACCCTAACCCTAACCCTAACCCTAACCCTAACCCTAACCCTAACCCTAACCCTAACCCTAACCCTAACCCTAACCCTAACCCTAACCCTAACCCTAACCCTAACCCTAACCCTAACCCTAACCCTAACCCTAACCCTAACCCTAACCCTAACCCTAACCCTAACCCTAACCCTAACCCTAACCCTAACCCTAACCCTAACCCTAACCCTAACCCTAACCCTAACCCTAACCCTAACCCTAACCCTAACCCTAACCCTAACCCTAACCCTAACCCTAACCCTAACCCTAACCCTAACCCTAACCCTAACCCTAACCCTAACCCTAACCCTAACCCTAACCCTAACCCTAACCCTAACCCTAACCCTAACCCTAACCCTAACCCTAACCCTAACCCTAACCCTAACCCTAACCCTAACCCTAACCCTAACCCTAACCCTAACCCTAACCCTAACCCTAACCCTAACCCTAACCCTAACCCTAACCCTAACCCTAACCCTAACCCTAACCCTAACCCTAACCCTAACCCTAACCCTAACCCTAACCCTAACCCTAACCCTAACCCTAACCCTAACCCTAACCCTAACCCTAACCCTAACCCTAACCCTAACCCTAACCCTAACCCTAACCCTAACCCTAACCCTAACCCTAACCCTAACCCTAACCCTAACCCTAACCCTAACCCTAACCCTAACCCTAACCCTAACCCTAACCCTAACCCTAACCCCTAACCCTAACCCTAACCCTAACCCTAACCCTAACCCTAACCCTAACCCTAACCCTAACCCTAACCCTAACCCTAACCCTAACCCTAACCCTAACCCTAACCCTAACCCTAACCCTAACTAACTAACCCTAACCCTAACCCTAACCCTAACCCTAACCCTAACCCTAACCCTAACCCTAACCCTAACCCTAACCCTAACCCTAACCCTAACCCTAACCCTAACCCTAACCCTAACCCTAACCCTAACCCTAACCCTAACCCTAACCCTAACCCTAACCCTAACCCTAACCCTAACCCTAACCCTAACCCTAACCCTAACCCTAACCCTAACCCTAACCCTAACCCTAACCCTAACCCTAACCCTAACCCTAACCCTAACCCTAACCCTAACCCTAACCCTAACCCTAACCCTAACCCTAACCCTAACCCTAACCCTAACCCTAACCCTAACCCTAACCCTAACCCTAACCCTAACCCTAACCCTAACCCTAACCCTAACCCTAACCCTAACCCTAACCCTAACCCTAACCCTAACCCTAACCCTAACCCTAACCCTAACCCTAACCCTAACCCTAACCCTAACCCTAACCCTAACCCTAACCCTAACCCTAACCCTAACCCTAACCCTAACCCTAACCCTAACCCTAACCCTAACCCTAACCCTAACCCTAACCCTAACCCTAACCCTAACCCTAACCCTAACCCTAACCCTAACCCTAACCCTAACCCTAACCCTAACCCTAACCCTAACCCTAACCCTAACCCTAACCCTAACCCTAACCCTAACCCTAACCCTAACCCTAACCCTAACCCTAACCCTAACCCTAACCCTAACCCTAACCCTAACCCTAACCCTAACCCTAACCCTAACCCTAACCCTAACCCTAACCCTAACCCTAACCCTAACCCTAACCCTAACCCTAACCCTAACCCTAACCCTAACCCTAACCCTAACCCTAACCCTAACCCTAACCCTAACCCTAACCCTAACCCTAACCCTAACCCTAACCCTAACCCTAACCCTAACCCTAACCCTAACCCTAACCCTAACCCTAACCCTAACCCTAACCCTAACCCTAACCCTAACCCTAACCCTAACCCTAACCCTAACCCTAACCCTAACCCTAACCCTAACCCTAACCCTAACCCTAACCCTAACCCTAACCCTAACCCTAACCCTAACCCTAACCCTAACCCTAACCCTAACCCTAACCCTAACCCTAACCCTAACCCTAACCCTAACCCTAACCCTAACCCTAACCCTAACCCTAACCCTAACCCTAACCCTAACCCTAACCCTAACCCTAACCCTAACCCTAACCCTAACCCTAACCCTAACCCTAACCCTAACCCTAACCCTAACCCTAACCCTAACCCTAACCCTAACCCTAACCCTAACCCTAACCCTAACCCTAACCCTAACCCTAACCCTAACCCTAACCCTAACCCTAACCCTAACCCTAACCCTAACCCTAACCCTAACCCTAACCCTAACCCTAACCCTAACCCTAACCCTAACCCTAACCCTAACCCTAACCCTAACCCTAACCCTAACCCTAACCCTAACCCTAACCCTAACCCTAACCCTAACCCTAACCCTAACCCTAACCCTAACCCTAACCCTAACCCTAACCCTAACCCTAACCCTAACCCTAACCCTAACCCTAACCCTAACCCTAACCCTAACCCTAACCCTAACCCTAACCCTAACCCTAACCCTAACCCTAACCCTAACCCTAACCCTAACCCTAACCCTAACCCTAACCCTAACCCTAACCCTAACCCTAACCCTAACCCTAACCCTAACCCTAACCCTAACCCTAACCCTAACCCTAACCCTAACCCTAACCCTAACCCTAACCCTAACCCTAACCCTAACCCTAACCCTAACCCTAACCCTAACCCTAACCCTAACCCTAACCCTAACCCTAACCCTAACCCTAACCCTAACCCTAACCCTAACCCTAACCCTAACCCTAACCCTAACCCTAACCCTAACCCTAACCCTAACCCTAACCCTAACCCTAACCCTAACCCTAACCCTAACCCTAACCCTAACCCTAACCCTAACCCTAACCCTAACCCTAACCCTAACCCTAACCCTAACCCTAACCCTAACCCTAACCCTAACCCTAACCCTAACCCTAACCCTAACCCTAACCCTAACCCTAACCCTAACCCTAACCCTAACCCTAACCCTAACCCTAACCCTAACCCTAACCCTAACCCTAACCCTAACCCTAACCCTAACCCTAACCCTAACCCTAACCCTAACCCTAACCCTAACCCTAACCCTAACCCTAACCCTAACCCTAACCCTAACCCTAACCCTAACCCTAACCCTAACCCTAACCCTAACCCTAACCCTAACCCTAACCCTAACCCTAACCCTAACCCTAACCCTAACCCTAACCCTAACCCTAACCCTAACCCTAACCCTAACCCTAACCCTAACCCTAACCCTAACCCTAACCCTAACCCTAACCCTAACCCTAACCCTAACCCTAACCCTAACCCTAACCCTAACCCTAACCCTAACCCTAACCCTAACCCTAACCCTAACCCTAACCCTAACCCTAACCCTAACCCTAACCCTAACCCTAACCCTAACCCTAACCCTAACCCTAACCCTAACCCTAACCCTAACCCTAACCCTAACCCTAACCCTAACCCTAACCCTAACCCTAACCCTAACCCTAACCCTAACCCTAACCCTAACCCTAACCCTAACCCTAACCCTAACCCTAACCCTAACCCTAACCCTAACCCTAACCCTAACCCTAACCCTAACCCTAACCCTAACCCTAACCCTAACCCTAACCCTAACCCTAACCCTAACCCTAACCCTAACCCTAACCCTAACCCTAACCCTAACCCTAACCCTAACCCTAACCCTAACCCTAACCCTAACCCTAACCCTAACCCTAACCCTAACCCTAACCCTAACCCTAACCCTAACCCTAACCCTAACCCTAACCCTAACCCTAACCCTAACCCTAACCCTAACCCTAACCCTAACCCTAACCCTAACCCTAACCCTAACCCTAACCCTAACCCTAACCCTAACCCTAACCCTAACCCTAACCCTAACCCTAACCCTAACCCTAACCCTAACCCTAACCCTAACCCTAACCCTAACCCTAACCCTAACCCTAACCCTAACCCTAACCCTAACCCTAACCCTAACCCTAACCCTAACCCTAACCCTAACCCTAACCCTAACCCTAACCCTAACCCTAACCCTAACCCTAACCCTAACCCTAACCCTAACCCTAACCCTAACCCTAACCCTAACCCTAACCCTAACCCTAACCCTAACCCTAACCCTAACCCTAACCCTAACCCTAACCCTAACCCTAACCCTAACCCTAACCCTAACCCTAACCCTAACCCTAACCCTAACCCTAACCCTAACCCTAACCCTAACCCTAACCCTAACCCTAACCCTAACCCTAACCCTAACCCTAACCCTAACCCTAACCCTAACCCTAACCCTAACCCTAACCCTAACCCTAACCCTAACCCTAACCCTAACCCTAACCCTAACCCTAACCCTAACCCTAACCCTAACCCTAACCCTAACCCTAACCCTAACCCTAACCCTAACCCTAACCCTAACCCTAACCCTAACCCTAACCCTAACCCTAACCCTAACCCTAACCCTAACCCTAACCCTAACCCTAACCCTAACCCTAACCCTAACCCTAACCCTAACCCTAACCCTAACCCTAACCCTAACCCTAACCCTAACCCTAACCCTAACCCTAACCCTAACCCTAACCCTAACCCTAACCCTAACCCTAACCCTAACCCTAACCCTAACCCTAACCCTAACCCTAACCCTAACCCTAACCCTAACCCTAACCCTAACCCTAACCCTAACCCTAACCCTAACCCTAACCCTAACCCTAACCCTAACCCTAACCCTAACCCTAACCCTAACCCTAACCCTAACCCTAACCCTAACCCTAACCCTAACCCTAACCCTAACCCTAACCCTAACCCTAACCCTAACCCTAACCCTAACCCTAACCCTAACCCTAACCCTAACCCTAACCCTAACCCTAACCCTAACCCTAACCCTAACCCTAACCCTAACCCTAACCCTAACCCTAACCCTAACCCTAACCCTAACCCTAACCCTAACCCTAACCCTAACCCTAACCCTAACCCTAACCCTAACCCTAACCCTAACCCTAACCCTAACCCTAACCCTAACCCTAACCCTAACCCTAACCCTAACCCTAACCCTAACCCTAACCCTAACCCTAACCCTAACCCTAACCCTAACCCTAACCCTAACCCTAACCCTAACCCTAACCCTAACCCTAACCCTAACCCTAACCCTAACCCTAACCCTAACCCTAACCCTAACCCTAACCCTAACCCTAACCCTAACCCTAACCCTAACCCTAACCCTAACCCTAACCCTAACCCTAACCCTAACCCTAACCCTAACCCTAACCCTAACCCTAACCCTAACCCTAACCCTAACCCTAACCCTAACCCTAACCCTAACCCTAACCCTAACCCTAACCCTAACCCTAACCCTAACCCTAACCCTAACCCTAACCCTAACCCCCTAACCCTAACCCTAACCCTAACCCTAACCCTAACCCTAACCCTAACCCTAACCCTAACCCTAACCCTAACCCTAACCCTAACCCTAACCCTAACCCTAACCCTAACCCTAACCCTAACCCTAACCCTAACCCTAACCCTAACCCTAACCCTAACCCTAACCCTAACCCTAACCCTAACCCTAACCCTAACCCTAACCCTAACCCTAACCCTAACCCTAACCCTAACCCTAACCCTAACCCTAACCCTAACCCTAACCCTAACCCTAACCCTAACCCTAACCCTAACCCTAACCCTAACCCTAACCCTAACCCTAACCCTAACCCTAACCCTAACCCTAACCCTAACCCTAACCCTAACCCTAACCCTAACCCTAACCCTAACCCTAACCCTAACCCTAACCCTAACCCTAACCCTAACCCTAACCCTAACCCTAACCCTAACCCTAACCCTAACCCTAACCCTAACCCTAACCCTAACCCTAACCCTAACCCTAACCCTAACCCTAACCCTAACCCTAACCCTAACCCTAACCCTAACCCTAACCCTAACCCTAACCCTAACCCTAACCCTAACCCTAACCCTAACCCTAACCCTAACCCTAACCCTAACCCTAACCCTAACCCTAACCCTAACCCTAACCCTAACCCTAACCCTAACCCTAACCCTAACCCTAACCCTAACCCTAACCCTAACCCTAACCCTAACCCTAACCCTAACCCTAACCCTAACCCTAACCCTAACCCTAACCCTAACCCTAACCCTAACCCTAACCCTAACCCTAACCCTAACCCTAACCCTAACCCTAACCCTAACCCTAACCCTAACCCTAACCCTAACCCTAACCCTAACCCTAACCCTAACCCTAACCCTAACCCTAACCCTAACCCTAACCCTAACCCTAACCCTAACCCTAACCCTAACCCTAACCCTAACCCTAACCCTAACCCTAACCCTAACCCTAACCCTAACCCTAACCCTAACCCTAACCCTAACCCTAACCCTAACCCTAACCCTAACCCTAACCCTAACCCTAACCCTAACCCTAACCCTAACCCTAACCCTAACCCTAACCCTAACCCTAACCCTAACCCTAACCCTAACCCTAACCCTAACCCTAACCCTAACCCTAACCCTAACCCTAACCCTAACCCTAACCCTAACCCTAACCCTAACCCTAACCCTAACCCTAACCCTAACCCTAACCCTAACCCTAACCCTAACCCTAACCCTAACCCTAACCCTAACCCTAACCCTAACCCTAACCCTAACCCTAACCCTAACCCTAACCCTAACCCTAACCCTAACCCTAACCCTAACCCTAACCCTAACCCTAACCCTAACCCTAACCCTAACCCTAACCCTAACCCTAACCCTAACCCTAACCCTAACCCTAACCCTAACCCTAACCCTAACCCTAACCCTAACCCTAACCCTAACCCTAACCCTAACCCTAACCCTAACCCTAACCCTAACCCTAACCCTAACCCTAACCCTAACCCTAACCCTAACCCTAACCCTAACCCTAACCCTAACCCTAACCCTAACCCTAACCCTAACCCTAACCCTAACCCTAACCCTAACCCTAACCCTAACCCTAACCCTAACCCTAACCCTAACCCTAACCCTAACCCTAACCCTAACCCTAACCCTAACCCTAACCCTAACCCTAACCCTAACCCTAACCCTAACCCTAACCCTAACCCTAACCCTAACCCTAACCCTAACCCTAACCCTAACCCTAACCCTAACCCTAACCCTAACCCTAACCCTAACCCTAACCCTAACCCTAACCCTAACCCTAACCCTAACCCTAACCCTAACCCTAACCCTAACCCTAACCCTAACCCTAACCCTAACCCTAACCCTAACCCTAACCCTAACCCTAACCCTAACCCTAACCCTAACCCTAACCCTAACCCTAACCCTAACCCTAACCCTAACCCTAACCCTAACCCTAACCCTAACCCTAACCCTAACCCTAACCCTAACCCTAACCCTAACCCTAACCCTAACCCTAACCCTAACCCTAACCCTAACCCTAACCCTAACCCTAACCCTAACCCTAACCCTAACCCTAACCCTAACCCTAACCCTAACCCTAACCCTAACCCTAACCCTAACCCTAACCCTAACCCTAACCCTAACCCTAACCCTAACCCTAACCCTAACCCTAACCCTAACCCTAACCCTAACCCTAACCCTAACCCTAACCCTAACCCTAACCCTAACCCTAACCCTAACCCTAACCCTAACCCTAACCCTAACCCTAACCCTAACCCTAACCCTAACCCTAACCCTAACCCTAACCCTAACCCTAACCCTAACCCTAACCCTAACCCTAACCCTAACCCTAACCCTAACCCTAACCCTAACCCTAACCCTAACCCTAACCCTAACCCTAACCCTAACCCTAACCCTAACCCTAACCCTAACCCTAACCCTAACCCTAACCCTAACCCTAACCCTAACCCTAACCCTAACCCTAACCCTAACCCTAACCCTAACCCTAACCCTAACCCTAACCCTAACCCTAACCCTAACCCTAACCCTAACCCTAACCCTAACCCTAACCCTAACCCTAACCCTAACCCTAACCCTAACCCTAACCCTAACCCTAACCCTAACCCTAACCCTAACCCTAACCCTAACCCTAACCCTAACCCTAACCCTAACCCTAACCCTAACCCTAACCCTAACCCTAACCCTAACCCTAACCCTAACCCTAACCCTAACCCTAACCCTAACCCTAACCCTAACCCTAACCCTAACCCTAACCCTAACCCTAACCCTAACCCTAACCCTAACCCTAACCCTAACCCTAACCCTAACCCTAACCCTAACCCTAACCCTAACCCTAACCCTAACCCTAACCCTAACCCTAACCCTAACCCTAACCCTAACCCTAACCCTAACCCTAACCCTAACCCTAACCCTAACCCTAACCCTAACCCTAACCCTAACCCTAACCCTAACCCTAACCCTAACCCTAACCCTAACCCTAACCCTAACCCTAACCCTAACCCTAACCCTAACCCTAACCCTAACCCTAACCCTAACCCTAACCCTAACCCTAACCCTAACCCTAACCCTAACCCTAACCCTAACCCTAACCCTAACCCTAACCCTAACCCTAACCCTAACCCTAACCCTAACCCTAACCCTAACCCTAACCCTAACCCTAACCCTAACCCTAACCCTAACCCTAACCCTAACCCTAACCCTAACCCTAACCCTAACCCTAACCCTAACCCTAACCCTAACCCTAACCCTAACCCTAACCCTAACCCTAACCCTAACCCTAACCCTAACCCTAACCCTAACCCTAACCCTAACCCTAACCCTAACCCTAACCCTAACCCTAACCCTAACCCTAACCCTAACCCTAACCCTAACCCTAACCCTAACCCTAACCCTAACCCTAACCCTAACCCTAACCCTAACCCTAACCCTAACCCTAACCCTAACCCTAACCCTAACCCTAACCCTAACCCTAACCCTAACCCTAACCCTAACCCTAACCCTAACCCTAACCCTAACCCTAACCCTAACCCTAACCCTAACCCTAACCCTAACCCTAACCCTAACCCTAACCCTAACCCTAACCCTAACCCTAACCCTAACCCTAACCCTAACCCTAACCCTAACCCTAACCCTAACCCTAACCCTAACCCTAACCCTAACCCTAACCCTAACCCTAACCCTAACCCTAACCCTAACCCTAACCCTAACCCTAACCCTAACCCTAACCCTAACCCTAACCCTAACCCTAACCCTAACCCTAACCCTAACCCTAACCCTAACCCTAACCCTAACCCTAACCCTAACCCTAACCCTAACCCTAACCCTAACCCTAACCCTAACCCTAACCCTAACCCTAACCCTAACCCTAACCCTAACCCTAACCCTAACCCTAACCCTAACCCTAACCCTAACCCTAACCCTAACCCTAACCCTAACCCTAACCCTAACCCTAACCCTAACCCTAACCCTAACCCTAACCCTAACCCTAACCCTAACCCTAACCCTAACCCTAACCCTAACCCTAACCCTAACCCTAACCCTAACCCTAACCCTAACCCTAACCCTAACCCTAACCCTAACCCTAACCCTAACCCTAACCCTAACCCTAACCCTAACCCTAACCCTAACCCTAACCCTAACCCTAACCCTAACCCTAACCCTAACCCTAACCCTAACCCTAACCCTAACCCTAACCCTAACCCTAACCCTAACCCTAACCCTAACCCTAACCCTAACCCTAACCCTAACCCTAACCCTAACCCTAACCCTAACCCTAACCCTAACCCTAACCCTAACCCTAACCCTAACCCTAACCCTAACCCTAACCCTAACCCTAACCCTAACCCTAACCCTAACCCTAACCCTAACCCTAACCCTAACCCTAACCCTAACCCTAACCCTAACCCTAACCCTAACCCTAACCCTAACCCTAACCCTAACCCTAACCCTAACCCTAACCCTAACCCTAACCCTAACCCTAACCCTAACCCTAACCCTAACCCTAACCCTAACCCTAACCCTAACCCTAACCCTAACCCTAACCCTAACCCTAACCCTAACCCTAACCCTAACCCTAACCCTAACCCTAACCCTAACCCTAACCCTAACCCTAACCCTAACCCTAACCCTAACCCTAACCCTAACCCTAACCCTAACCCTAACCCTAACCCTAACCCTAACCCTAACCCTAACCCTAACCCTAACCCTAACCCTAACCCTAACCCTAACCCTAACCCTAACCCTAACCCTAACCCTAACCCTAACCCTAACCCTAACCCTAACCCTAACCCTAACCCTAACCCTAACCCTAACCCTAACCCTAACCCTAACCCTAACCCTAACCCTAACCCTAACCCTAACCCTAACCCTAACCCTAACCCTAACCCTAACCCTAACCCTAACCCTAACCCTAACCCTAACCCTAACCCTAACCCTAACCCTAACCCTAACCCTAACCCTAACCCTAACCCTAACCCTAACCCTAACCCTAACCCTAACCCTAACCCTAACCCTAACCCTAACCCTAACCCTAACCCTAACCCTAACCCTAACCCTAACCCTAACCCTAACCCTAACCCTAACCCTAACCCTAACCCTAACCCTAACCCTAACCCTAACCCTAACCCTAACCCTAACCCTAACCCTAACCCTAACCCTAACCCTAACCCTAACCCTAACCCTAACCCTAACCCTAACCCTAACCCTAACCCTAACCCTAACCCTAACCCTAACCCTAACCCTAACCCTAACCCTAACCCTAACCCTAACCCTAACCCTAACCCTAACCCTAACCCTAACCCTAACCCTAACCCTAACCCTAACCCTAACCCTAACCCTAACCCTAACCCTAACCCTAACCCTAACCCTAACCCTAACCCTAACCCTAACCCTAACCCTAACCCTAACCCTAACCCTAACCCTAACCCTAACCCTAACCCTAACCCTAACCCTAACCCTAACCCTAACCCTAACCCTAACCCTAACCCTAACCCTAACCCTAACCCTAACCCTAACCCTAACCCTAACCCTAACCCTAACCCTAACCCTAACCCTAACCCTAACCCTAACCCTAACCCTAACCCTAACCCTAACCCTAACCCTAACCCTAACCCTAACCCTAACCCTAACCCTAACCCTAACCCTAACCCTAACCCTAACCCTAACCCTAACCCTAACCCTAACCCTAACCCTAACCCTAACCCTAACCCTAACCCTAACCCTAACCCTAACCCTAACCCTAACCCTAACCCTAACCCTAACCCTAACCCTAACCCTAACCCTAACCCTAACCCTAACCCTAACCCTAACCCTAACCCTAACCCTAACCCTAACCCTAACCCTAACCCTAACCCTAACCCTAACCCTAACCCTAACCCTAACCCTAACCCTAACCCTAACCCTAACCCTAACCCTAACCCTAACCCTAACCCTAACCCTAACCCTAACCCTAACCCTAACCCTAACCCTAACCCTAACCCTAACCCTAACCCTAACCCTAACCCTAACCCTAACCCTAACCCTAACCCTAACCCTAACCCTAACCCTAACCCTAACCCTAACCCTAACCCTAACCCTAACCCTAACCCTAACCCTAACCCTAACCCTAACCCTAACCCTAACCCTAACCCTAACCCTAACCCTAACCCTAACCCTAACCCTAACCCTAACCCTAACCCTAACCCTAACCCTAACCCTAACCCTAACCCTAACCCTAACCCTAACCCTAACCCTAACCCTAACCCTAACCCTAACCCTAACCCTAACCCTAACCCTAACCCTAACCCTAACCCTAACCCTAACCCTAACCCTAACCCTAACCCTAACCCTAACCCTAACCCTAACCCTAACCCTAACCCTAACCCTAACCCTAACCCTAACCCTAACCCTAACCCTAACCCTAACCCTAACCCTAACCCTAACCCTAACCCTAACCCTAACCCTAACCCTAACCCTAACCCTAACCCTAACCCTAACCCTAACCCTAACCCTAACCCTAACCCTAACCCTAACCCTAACCCTAACCCTAACCCTAACCCTAACCCTAACCCTAACCCTAACCCTAACCCTAACCCTAACCCTAACCCTAACCCTAACCCTAACCCTAACCCTAACCCTAACCCTAACCCTAACCCTAACCCTAACCCTAACCCTAACCCTAACCCTAACCCTAACCCTAACCCTAACCCTAACCCTAACCCTAACCCTAACCCTAACCCTAACCCTAACCCTAACCCTAACCCTAACCCTAACCCTAACCCTAACCCTAACCCTAACCCTAACCCTAACCCTAACCCTAACCCTAACCCTAACCCTAACCCTAACCCTAACCCTAACCCTAACCCTAACCCTAACCCTAACCCTAACCCTAACCCTAACCCTAACCCTAACCCTAACCCTAACCCTAACCCTAACCCTAACCCTAACCCTAACCCTAACCCTAACCCTAACCCTAACCCTAACCCTAACCCTAACCCTAACCCTAACCCTAACCCTAACCCTAACCCTAACCCTAACCCTAACCCTAACCCTAACCCTAACCCTAACCCTAACCCTAACCCTAACCCTAACCCTAACCCTAACCCTAACCCTAACCCTAACCCTAACCCTAACCCTAACCCTAACCCTAACCCTAACCCTAACCCTAACCCTAACCCTAACCCTAACCCTAACCCTAACCCTAACCCTAACCCTAACCCTAACCCTAACCCTAACCCTAACCCTAACCCTAACCCTAACCCTAACCCTAACCCTAACCCTAACCCTAACCCTAACCCTAACCCTAACCCTAACCCTAACCCTAACCCTAACCCTAACCCTAACCCTAACCCTAACCCTAACCCTAACCCTAACCCTAACCCTAACCCTAACCCTAACCCTAACCCTAACCCTAACCCTAACCCTAACCCTAACCCTAACCCTAACCCTAACCCTAACCCTAACCCTAACCCTAACCCTAACCCTAACCCTAACCCTAACCCTAACCCTAACCCTAACCCTAACCCTAACCCTAACCCTAACCCTAACCCTAACCCTAACCCTAACCCTAACCCTAACCCTAACCCTAACCCTAACCCTAACCCTAACCCTAACCCTAACCCTAACCCTAACCCTAACCCTAACCCTAACCCTAACCCTAACCCTAACCCTAACCCTAACCCTAACCCTAACCCTAACCCTAACCCTAACCCTAACCCTAACCCTAACCCTAACCCTAACCCTAACCCTAACCCTAACCCTAACCCTAACCCTAACCCTAACCCTAACCCTAACCCTAACCCTAACCCTAACCCTAACCCTAACCCTAACCCTAACCCTAACCCTAACCTAACCCTAACCCTAACCCTAACCCTAACCCTAACCCTAACCCTAACCCTAACCCTAACCCTAACCCTAACCCTAACCCTAACCCTAACCCTAACCCTAACCCTAACCCTAACCCTAACCCTAACCCTAACCCTAACCCTAACCCTAACCCTAACCCTAACCCTAACCCTAACCCTAACCCTAACCCTAACCCTAACCCTAACCCTAACCCTAACCCTAACCCTAACCCTAACCCTAACCCTAACCCTAACCCTAACCCTAACCCTAACCCTAACCCTAACCCTAACCCTAACCCTAACCCTAACCCTAACCCTAACCCTAACCCTAACCCTAACCCTAACCCTAACCCTAACCCTAACCCTAACCCTAACCCTAACCCTAACCCTAACCCTAACCCTAACCCTAACCCTAACCCTAACCCTAACCCTAACCCTAACCCTAACCCTAACCCTAACCCTAACCCTAACCCTAACCCTAACCCTAACCCTAACCCTAACCCTAACCCTAACCCTAACCCTAACCCTAACCCTAACCCTAACCCTAACCCTAACCCTAACCCTAACCCTAACCCTAACCCTAACCCTAACCCTAACCCTAACCCTAACCCTAACCCTAACCCTAACCCTAACCCTAACCCTAACCCTAACCCTAACCCTAACCCTAACCCTAACCCTAACCCTAACCCTAACCCTAACCCTAACCCTAACCCTAACCCTAACCCTAACCCTAACCCTAACCCTAACCCTAACCCTAACCCTAACCCTAACCCTAACCCTAACCCTAACCCTAACCCTAACCCTAACCCTAACCCTAACCCTAACCCTAACCCTAACCCTAACCCTAACCCTAACCCTAACCCTAACCCTAACCCTAACCCTAACCCTAACCCTAACCCTAACCCTAACCCTAACCCTAACCCTAACC